>NC_134412.1:33199519-33206050 GCF_038048845.1 Mixophyes fleayi | reverse complement strand
TTTCAAAGTAAGTTTCCTAGTATATTTATTTATGTCGATAAACGTTTGGAATTTATTCAATTTCTGGGTTGGGGCAAAAGTAAGTCCTTTACTCAATATATTAAATTCTGATCTGTCTACAGTGTGTTTGGACAGATTAAAAATGCCATTAGCTTTTAGAAGATCATTGTGGATTATATCGGGTTTCTTCTTTGTTTCTTTATTGCCCCCTCTCTTGCCTCTCCTTCTGTGTATCTGCGCTTCATGGGTGAGGCAAGTTGAATATTTTCCCTTATGGGTTTTCGGTGGGACCCCCTTTCGTAGGGTATATGGAGGGGGGACAAAAAATCATCGCTATCACTAGCGTCTGTTTGTTCTAGTGCTTTAAATCTATTCCTAATAGGTAGATTCTCAAGATGAGGTAGTCTGGGGGGTGAATTACGGCGTGATGTAGTGAATGCCTTCTTCCTATGTGTAGTATGCCATTTGTTAGTATGCTCCGGGTCAGCATAATTTTTGGACGTGTATCGTGAATTATTCTTACTCCACTGTTTGATGTTATTGCTTTCATAATCTTGTTTGTCTCTTGAAAATTTCTTCTCCTTAACCTTAATAATATCCGATTCTATTCTATCAAGTTTCTTATTAAGAACTTGTTCGTTAATGGTGTAGTCTTCCTGATGTTTAAATGGTTCCAGTAGTTTATCCTTATCAACAAGGCTCTCCTCTATTTTGTGAAACAAATTCTTTTTTTCTTGTATGATAATTTTAATCAATTTAATGGAACAATCATGTAGGATGTGGTCCCATTCTTTAATAAACTCAGGGTTGTCTAACCCAAATGTGGGATTCTTATTGATGCGTAGGCCTCTGGGGATCCGATCTGTTTGGACATATTGTTCAAGCCCCTTGATATCCCACCATAATCTCGTTTCTTTAGTTAGGAGTTTCTCCACATCCCAGAAGAGGTTGTCCAGATCTGTATTAGAATCTAGAGCAAACCTATTATCACTAAAGACCTTCTGGCAGCGGTCTGTTCTCTGGTTAATTCTGTCAGAATTTCTCCACATCTTGTGATAGTAAGTGGGGAACTATCTCACTATTAGAGTGATGCAGCCTATTTATTATTTGTACCAAGATAGATATGTGTGTATTATTAGATATAATAAATATTGGCGCTCAAACTCGAAATATGAGAGTGAATAATAATATAGATCACCAAACTTGGTGTACACTTTTCTTCATAAGAGTAGGCAGCCTCCCTCTTAATTTTCGGATGGTACTCCGATCGAAAAATAAGTATTGTAAATATAGAAAGAGGGATGATGGCGCCAAATCTAGTAGTGCTAACTGGTACAGAGCGTCCAGACAGTCAGTATTACTGTATACAGAAATATAAATACAGAGTGTTCAACATGTCAGGCTGGTGTAAACAGTATAAACCAATGTTCATATTCCTGATCATATGCCGAAATGCAGACAGAAGAAAGCAGAAAACAACGTTTCAGATGTATCCGTGACAATCAGTAGCAAGTGATAGGTGGCAACGTACCAAAAAGATATAAATAAACAGCTTATCTGTATCAGAGGTTCTTGGCAATGAGCTCCAGTCAGCTTCAAGAGGTCAGGAACAGACGTGTAGATATCTTATGTAGGTATATGGTAACTGGAACATCAGCCACAGCACAGTCACTGCTCACAAACTCCACTCATACGGTGTGTTAAGAGAGGAAAAAGCCATATAGTGTAGTACTTATGTGCAATAATTTATTCAGCATGTAGCATAATAAAATACACTCACAATATATAAAAGGTTTAAAAGCTTATCTGTTAATCCTGTGGACATAGGATACTGCTACACGATATAGATCACTGGGATGTATAAGAAGTAAACACCAATGGGCTCCACACAGAAGTTCTCAATGGGGTAACTTTTCAGGGATCAGGTAGACAGTCCAGCCTTATGTATACCAGGAATGGTGTATGTAGAACAGCCTCAACGCGTTTCGTCGTATAGACTTCGTCAGGAGGAGTATTTTAAAACAGCACTTATTGCTGTCTTAAATAGCGATGGCGGGCGCCATTTTGCGCATGCGCAGTACAGCGCGATTTTCGCGCATGCGCAGAACGCACTTCCGGTTCAGCGCTATCACTATCTGTATGAAAGGGATGTGTATTGCCTGTTGCAAACAGGTATTGAGCCTTATAGGACTCAGAAGTAGTAGGGGCATAGAGTGTTGAAGGTTAAAGCCCCAGAGACTGTATGGGCTAAATAGAGCTATTGTAATTGCTGGCGGTGGCCATCTTGGAATGGGGCAAGATATATAACAGTGGAGTACTAGTAAATTATCACAGATCAACATGTGATACTGAAATGAATAGCGGTGGCCATATTGAGTCAGGGCTATGGAGTGAGCTATAGTAGAGAACTCCTGGTGTATAGCCCATAGTATATACATATAAATATGGAAAATAAAAATATCAAAAAGTCCAGTACGGCTAGGAAATATTCCTCAAAGTACTAGACATAGCATGCTTACAAATCTTAAAAAAATAGATATTCTGCAGAATATCTTGTACCCAGACAGGCATAGCTGTGTGGTATTGTAAAAATAAATATACATAAGGTAAACACAATATTTTCAGGCAGAATATATAATCAGTAGATACACATACATAAAATCAGCTAATAAAATGGTAATAAATAAATATATATATATATATATATATATATATATATATATATATAAAAGGATGTATAATAAAAATAATTAACAATGGTTTATAGGCATACAGGCATATAATATGAAGCAACCACAGATATTTCCGTATGATAATTCATAAAATGTATATAAAAAATATCAGTCGTTAAGAAACATATCAATACAATAGATTAAGAACTTATATAGTATAGGTCCAATAAAATTATAAAAAAGGTGCTATCTCATAGCCTTCATTTAGCCCAGAGGGGCTCAATGTGTTTAACTGGAAAATCCAGAACATTTCCCGTTTAGAAAGTTTGCCTTGAATGTCTCCACCACGTGGTCCCAATTGGACATGTTCGATAGCTTTGAATGAGATGAATCGTGGATCTGAGTCATGTTTTGTTAGAAAATGTCTGGATACTGAATGGCTTTGTACTTTGTTTTTTATATTGCGTATATGCTCTTGTATTCTAAGTTTGAGAGGCCGTTTTGTTTTGCCTATATATTTCAAACCACAAGTACATTCCAATAGGTATATCACAGATGTTGTGACGCAATTCATATAATTCTTAATATTAAATTTCTTACTATTGTCATGATTATAGAAAATCTTTCGGTCTTTGTGTGCAAATTGACAGACATTACAATGGTTGCATTTGTGAAACCCTGTGGGAGCAGGAAAGGTTGTTGTGTTGGTGGCTTGATTTTCTCTTAACATACTGGGCGCTAGGATATCTTTGAGGTTTTTATTTTTTCTGAAGATGATATCAGGTTTTTCTGGTAGGATGTCTTTTAATACAGGATCCATTTTGAGGATGCCCCAATGTTTGGTAATACAAGTCTGTCTAGTACTTTGAGGAATATTTCCTAGCCGTACTGGACTTTTTGATATTTTTATTTTCCATATTTATATGTATATACTATGGGCTATACACCAGGAGTTCTCTACTATAGCTCACTCCATAGCCCTGACTCAATATGGCCACCGCTATTCATTTCAGTATCACATGTTGATCTGTGATAATTTACTAGTACTCCACTGTTATATATCTTGCCCCATTCCAAGATGGCCACCGCCAGCAATTACAATAGCTCTATTTAGCCCATACAGTCTCTGGGGCTTTAACCTTCAACACTCTATGCCCCTACTACTTCTGAGTCCTATAAGGCTCAATACCTGTTTGCAACAGGCAATACACATCCCTTTCATACAGATAGTGATAGCGCTGAACCGGAAGTGCGTTCTGCGCATGCGCGAAAATCGCGCTGTACTGCGCATGCGCAAAATGGCGCCCGCCATCGCTATTTAAGACAGCAATAAGTGCTGTTTTAAAATACTCCTCCTGACGAAGTCTATACGACGAAACGCGTTGAGGCTGTTCTACATACACTATTCCTGGTATACATAAGGCTGGACTGTCTACCTGATCCCTGAAAAGTTACCCCATTGAGAACTTCTGTGTGGAGCCCATTGGTGTTTACTTCTTATACATCCCAGTGATCTATATCGTGTAGCAGTATCCTATGTCCACAGGATTAACAGATAAGCTTTTAAACCTTTTATATATTGTGAGTGTATTTTATTATGCTACATGCTGAATAAATTATTGCACATAAGTACTACACTATATGGCTTTTTCCTCTCTTAACACACCGTATGAGTGGAGTTTGTGAGCAGTGACTGTGCTGTGGCTGATGTTCCAGTTACCATATACCTACATAAGATATCTACACGTCTGTTCCTGACCTCTTGAAGCTGACTGGAGCTCATTGCCAAGAACCTCTGATACAGATAAGCTGTTTATTTATATCTTTTTGGTACGTTGCCACCTATCACTTGCTACTGATTGTCACGGATACATCTGAAACGTTGTTTTCTGCTTTCTTCTGTCTGCATTTCGGCATATGATCAGGAATATGAACATTGGTTTATACTGTTTACACCAGCCTGACATGTTGAACACTCTGTATTTATATTTCTGTATACAGTAATACTGACTGTCTGGACGCTCTGTACCAGTTAGCACTACTAGATTTGGCGCCATCATCCCTCTTTCTATATTTACAATACTTATTTTTCGATCGGAGTACCATCCGAAAATTAAGAGGGAGGCTGCCTACTCTTATGAAGAAAAGTGTACACCAAGTTTGGTGATCTATATTATTATTCACTCTCATATTTCGAGTTTGAGCGCCAATATTTATTATATCTAATAATACACACATATCTATCTTGGTACAAATAATAAATAGGCTGCATCACTCTAATAGTGAGATAGTTCCCCACTTACTATCACAAGATGTGGAGAAATTCTGACAGAATTAACCAGAGAACAGACCGCTGCCAGAAGGTCTTTAGTGATAATAGGTTTGCTCTAGATTCTAATACAGATCTGGACAACCTCTTCTGGGATGTGGAGAAACTCCTAACTAAAGAAACGAGATTATGGTGGGATATCAAGGGGCTTGAACAATATGTCCAAACAGATCGGATCCCCAGAGGCCTACGCATCAATAAGAATCCCACATTTGGGTTAGACAACCCTGAGTTTATTAAAGAATGGGACCACATCCTACATGATTGTTCCATTAAATTGATTAAAATTATCATACAAGAAAAAAAGAATTTGTTTCACAAAATAGAGGAGAGCCTTGTTGATAAGGATAAACTACTGGAACCATTTAAACATCAGGAAGACTACACCATTAACGAACAAGTTCTTAATAAGAAACTTGATAGAATAGAATCGGATATTATTAAGGTTAAGGAGAAGAAATTTTCAAGAGACAAACAAGATTATGAAAGCAATAACATCAAACAGTGGAGTAAGAATAATTCACGATACACGTCCAAAAATTATGCTGACCCGGAGCATACTAACAAATGGCATACTACACATAGGAAGAAGGCATTCACTACATCACGCCGTAATTCACCCCCCAGACTACCTCATCTTGAGAATCTACCTATTAGGAATAGATTTAAAGCACTAGAACAAACAGACGCTAGTGATAGCGATGATTTTTTGTCCCCCCTCCATATACCCTACGAAAGGGGGTCCCACCGAAAACCCATAAGGGAAAATATTCAACTTGCCTCACCCATGAAGCGCAGATACACAGAAGGAGAGGCAAGAGAGGGGGCAATAAAGAAACAAAGAAGAAACCCGATATAATCCACAATGATCTTCTAAAAGCTAATGGCATTTTTAATCTGTCCAAACACACTGTAGACAGATCAGAATTTAATATATTGAGTAAAGGACTTACTTTTGCCCCAACCCAGAAATTGAATAAATTCCAAACGTTTATCGACATAAATAAATATACTAGGAAACTTACTTTGAAACGTCACTTTGCCAGAAAAGAAACATCGGTCATATCCAACTATGAGAACATCTCCAAATCAGGTCTTAAACCTACATCTAAATTCTACCCTCTTGAATCCCGTAGTAGCCATATAGATCTATTTCATGAACTGATGGTTAAGGATCTTTGTCAAAATACTCATCATTATAAGAATGGTAACAATTTGTCCAAAACAGAAATTACTGCTATAAAAAAATTACAAGAAAACAACTCTATAGTTATAAAACAAGCAGACAAAGGAGGGGGCATAGTGCTCCTAAACAAAATAGATTACATAGAAGAAACGCTTAGACTCCTGAAAGACACTAAGTCATATATGGAACTTACTACAGATCCAACAACTGATTTCATTTCAGCTTTAAGAACCATTCTTACTAAAGCGTTACATAACAACACCATAACCAAACAGGAATACCAATACTTACTGGTCTCAAATCCAACTATCCCCATCTTCTACCACCTCCCTAAGATACATAAA
>NC_134412.1:32562019-32577019 GCF_038048845.1 Mixophyes fleayi | reverse complement strand
TTCCATCTTCAACACATTTGTCCTTGTCAATAGTGCCCTTTTCTATCTGAGGATAGATATACACAGGTAATTCATTGTAATATTATCAAATATAAGGCGCTACAAAGTTATGTAGCACCGTACAGAGAGGAAGTAGAGCATATAACAAAGATGTAGAGAACCAATAGACAAAGTACTGGGCATTCAAGAGGCATAATACTGTGCACAAGTCGTAATAGGCAAGGCCAGGGGAGGTATAGGGCATCACCAGTTGACATAGCAAGATGGCTTCTTCTGGCCGTGCACCAGTGGTCCATTACATAGACACTTGGCCTCCTATTGGAATGTCCCTTGGCAAGACACATTGCAAGTGTCATAAAGAACATGTAGGGGACAAAATACTAGGGTGGACAAGGTGGGAGGAGACAAGCAGTCATGAGGAAGGAGTGGATAATAAAGGTTGAGAAATCTGCGCTTTGCTTTGTGGTTGAATATATGCGGCACTGCCTAATAGGGAACAGTTTATAAGCAAAAATGTATCCCTGGAGCAAAATATGTATATATTGCAAAGATATGTGCAAAGTATAGTTATAAGGTAGACAGTATTGTACCAATGTTACTGAAAAAACAGTGGTGGCAATGTACCAATATTTATTCATAAATTGGTGTAAAACAACTTGACAACCTAAGTGTTGGGCCGGACCAGCCAGTTAAATAGTATAACCAGGAAGCTATATATATATATATATATATATATATATATATATATATATATATATATATATATATATATATATATATATATGTATATATATGTATATATATGTATATATATGTATATATATGTATATATATGTATATATATGTATATATATGTATATATATGTATATATATGTATATATATGTATATATATGTATATATATGTATATATATGTGTATATATATGTGTATATATATGTGTATATATATGTGTATATATATGTATATATATGTATATATATGTATATATATGTATATGTGTATATATGTATATATATATGTGTATATATGTATATATATATGTGTATATATGTATATATATATGTGTATATATATGTATATATATATGTGTATATATATGTATATATATATGTATATATATGTATATATATATATATATATATAGTGCAGAATAAGTGTAGTGCAGAATAAGTGTAGTATTGCTACAATACAATTGAATCACAAATATATCTACAGCAGAGATATAAGTAGAGCATGATAATGCACGTGCATAACTCTTTAAGAGTATATTGTATCAATTCACAAACAATAAGTGGTACTGGGATGTCAATGCTACATAGTTTTTCTCTTTGTTTGTGCCGTGGCGCAACCTGGGGAGAGAGAAGAGAGAAAAAAAGAGGGGGGGAGAGAAATGTGTGTGGGGGGGGGGGGGGGGGCAGGGGTGGTGTGTGGAGAACACAGAACAGATTCGGTACCAACAATATACTCCTGAGGCTTAATGTAGGTTATAGCTCTTCTGCTGGTGTGGGTCTATAGCTCTTTGCCCTGTTTACAGCCCTATTTGCAATGTATATTGTTGTGGTTAGGTACCTCCTGTGAGGGATATGTCTAATGGTCTGTGTGGGGGGGGTTAGTGTATTAAGGAGCTCTTGGTTGGCTAGAGCTATTTAAGAGGCAGTAAGTGTGCCTCGTTTTTTTGCTGTGATGTGTTCTGCTGGTGATTGTAGTGGAAAGTGTATTGACTATGTGTTATAATTAAGGGGCGGGTGTCCTTGAGGTGCTGGTGGGAAATTACTTTTGCTTAGGAAGCTCTTACAAGAGCCGTTTGGTGGTCGCCAGCCGGTCTCTCCGTCCTGTAGTTTAGGCGCTGCA
Source organism: Mixophyes fleayi (assembly GCF_038048845.1). Classification (NCBI taxonomy): domain Eukaryota; kingdom Metazoa; phylum Chordata; class Amphibia; order Anura; family Limnodynastidae; genus Mixophyes; species Mixophyes fleayi. The sequence goes on along the minus strand of NC_134412.1, from coordinate 32,575,166 downwards.
GTCAGAAGGTGTTGTAGCGTTTCCCGAGCGGTATCCTTACTGTAGTCGATCGGGGGTTTGCTAGTTCACCTGGAAGCGCTTGCGCCGGACTTCCGGTTTTGGTGGAGCGCACTCTGCGTTCCACTGCGGGCTGAGTTGTTTCTTCGAATCTCTGCTTCTCACTTCGTTCCTGTAGAAATGTTCGAGTTGTGTTTCCAGGGGCAGAGGTGAGTGTTCAGGGAGTCGCTTTGCGGGGTGTGTAGGGGGGTTTGTTTCGTCCTTCGACTTCGTCAGGGATGTGGCTTTACTGTTTCCTTGTGTATTTATACTGTTTGTGGTTCACTGTGTTCGATTAAGATCTTCCGGAAGGGGAGGGGGGAAGGCGGGAGGCCGTGGGGGGGGGGGGGGCTGGCGGGGGGTTATTTAAAATTTATGACTGGTTAGTAATTAATGATATAAATTTACTATGAGGTGCTACATAGTTTTTATCCATATACATATAATGTATTGCCTTTTCAGCAGTCAATAGCTAGTTCTTTCAAATACTGCACCAATCAAAGTCAGTCAAATAATCCTGCTCTGATTAATATTCAAAATAGGATTCATTTAATATGGGAGGACTTCATAAATTACAAACTCTACATTCTTATCACTGGATATTCCCTGCAGAAGCACCGCTAGGCGAAACACGTAGGTTTATATGTCAAAACTGGTCTCACTACTGAAAACCTCAGACTGATTTCAGCACCAAGTAGCTCATCTAAAGAAGGCGCTCCACAGTCGGTAATTGAAGCTCTTCACCACTGTACATGTGCAGCACCAGACAGACCTCAATGGGACCTTGGTGGTCATCTTCATTCCATGCCCCCCATTTAAGGGGAGGCAAGAGGCTTGCTCCGAGAGAGTACCCTGCTAGAGGATTTACACTACAGCTTCACCAAGTGAGTCTGACTGTTCTTTCACTTTGACAGGATCGTTCATCTTATCCTTAGTGTATACACTAAGATTCTGTGAAAACTGCTTATTACTGGGGTTAGACTTTGGGACCTTCATACATCATCTCTTTATATCACATTTAACCTTGTTTGTATATGAGGATTATCTGGAACCATTGGATCAATCACCTTATTTCTGGACCCCTTGTTATAACCTATATGCCTGTAGTTGGAATATTAATCAGAGCAGGATTATTTGATGGACATTGATTGGTGAAATATTTGAAAGAACTAGCTATTGACTGCTGAAAAGACAATACATTATAGGTATATGGAAAAAAAAAAACCTCTGTAGCATTGATATCCCAGTACCACTATTGTTTGTGAATTGATACAACTTAGTCTTTAAGAGTTATGCACATGCTTTATTATGGTCTACTTATATATCTGCTGTAAAAAATATTTGCGACTCAATTGTGTTGAAGCAATACCTGCACCATATATATATAATATATATATATAATATATATATATATATATATATATATATATATATAGCACCTACCTGGTTATACTATTTTACTGGCTGGTCTGGACCAACACTTCGGTGTAAAACAGCTTGACAACCCATGTGTGAATAAATATTGGTACATTGCCACCACTGTTTTTTCAATAACATTGGTACAATACTGTCTACCTTATAACTATGCTTTGCACATATCTTTGCAATATATGCATATTATGCACCAGGGAGAAATTCTTATTTATATAAGAGGAAGGAGTGGCCTGCTCATGACAGCTTACAATATAAAGGGGGGGTTTAGGTTAAGAATGTGGGAATTGGAGGCTGGAACAGCAAGTTTGGAGTTAGGAGGAAGTCTGATCATCAGCATAGAAGTGTTACTGAAAACCGAAGGATGTGTAGTGCTAGAAGAGTAAAGAGCCGAGGATGGAACCTTGTGCTAGAGAGATAGGAGAGGAGGATGAACCAGAGGCAGAAACAAGGAAGGAACATTTGGTCCGGTAGGAAGTGAACTAGGAAGGCCAATGAAGTGAAGGGTGTTGAGGAGGAGAGGGCGGTCCACAGTGGCAAAAGCAGCAGGATGTCCAGGAGGATGTAGTGGCCATTACAATTTTTGAGGCAAATGGTAGAAGGATAACAGAGGGCGGGGATTAACCCGAGGTAACATAAAACACTGAGGGGGCAGGTAAAAGAAAGTACCAGTAATAGCAAGAGTTAACTCTACTGGGGGGCAGGGGTCAGCCAATCAGTAGGACGTAGGGGGCAGGGTTACAGAATTGTAGTGGGGGAAGCAGGATAAGGTCCAGGTACCAGCAGTCCGCTTCCCTTTTTACTGTCTGGAGAATTTGGTCACATTCAAGACGTGGTAGACACTCTCCCTAAAGGGATTGGGCAATTAGTGAAAATACCCCTTTGAGGTTATGGGGCTCCACTTAGGCGGGCTGGCCTTAGCCGTACCCCAATCTATTGGGGCGGAGATTATAGCTCATGGGTGTGACCTAGGGGCTGATTGGTCTGCTTATATTGGCACCTCTTCTCAATATATTGATCATTTCAATAAATTGCTGGCCTTTCATTTTAGCCAAAACAAGTCTCCGTGTCTTTATTTCATAGTGGTATGTTAACTCTGCAGGTAACACTGTAAAGAAAAAATGTCAACCGATAGGCGGATTAGAGACATTGGCAGTAGTTAAAGGGAAAGGCAGGGTTGATAGAAAGTTTTTTGAGGATGTGTAAGGCAAGAACATGTTTAAATGAAAAGGGTAAGATGCCAGTGGAGAGAGACAAGTTGAATAGGTGGGCTAGGTTCAGGCAGGCATTGGGAGAGAGTCAGTGTATTTGTTGATATGTTCCAAGTGTGGATAAATGCTCAGGCAATCCAAAGCAATGTCAACAAGTGTATTTTTAACAGCACACTGGGGCAAAACATAATTTGTTTTAGCATTTGTTAGCATCATCATGTATCATCATCATCATCCGCTCAAATGGGGCAGGGACTGATGTGAATGAGTTCTTTGTACAGCACTGCTTAATTAGTGGCGCTATATAAATAAATAGATGATTATAGTATTCAGAGTTGTTGTTTTATTTAATAGTATTTTTGTTTTTAGCATGCGTTCTGATGGGACTTTATATTGCACATATTCAGTGCATATCCTGCAGTTCTGTTCGGTCTGTGTGCATACGACAAGTTAAGTATAGCCAGAGCGTATTTATTACCCATTTTTAAATGGAACATTTCCTGAGCTCACCTGTACATAAATACGGGCGGACATACGTGCAATTCCGATTTTTCTTTAAATGCATTCTCTGGGAGGCTGGAACTACAATAACCAGACACTCATCCAAATTTAACTATGGGGCTCGGAGATGCCAAGCCAAGGGAGGAACACCGCAAGGACAAGAAATGCTTTACACAAACTAATAAATCATACGAAAGAAAGGAAATGTATCAGTGAAAAAAAACATCATACATTATTGCAATGTTTGTCTATATACATGAAATCAAGCAGTGGAGCACAGAACACAAACAGGTGAATTACATCACATGAGTTTGGTACAGCTCCCCTGAATTTTTTCTGTTTGTCAATAATCCACACAAGGTACTACAATTCACCACCTTGAAGACTGGATGATGGGACATAATAGACATGCAATTTATATAAAGACTGCCATGCTTGCATCATGCAGGTTAATGAATATTACGTGGTATTGTGTAAAAAGATAAAACATTGGATATTAGCAGACATTAGTATTCAGGGAGAAATTTGATGTACTGCTGGTGCACAGTTGATACCCATCTTTTATGGAACATTGTTTTATGATACAATTAGGTATAAGTAATAGTTAGGAGCCACAGCAGGCCAGGAATTGAATAGTTGTTGGATGGTATTTTTATTGATCTGAGCAATTTGATGGTTCAGAGGTTGACCGCATGACATTCTAACAGGGCGAAAAATTTCTTTAGATGGAGGTTATTTATGGACACTACATAATCTTTTCAGTCAGTCAGGTCTTTAGGTAAAATATAATACATGTATAATAACTTTCACATAGTAAAAAACAACTTTGGGGGTTTGTAACCTTGCAGGATTTAATAGAGATATGGACTGCATTATTGTACAAGTAGCGTATTGATAATTGTTCAATGGAATTATTTTATGAGGCTACATTATAATATATATTTTTTTAAAACCGCAAAGTTGATGCCTTCTGTTGACATTTAAGTACCAAAATTGGTAAAGCAAGTATATTGTTTAGTTTCCACCATTTCTTTTAATCTAAGTGAATTACTAGTCTGGATTAATTCGGGAAATAAGGGTTTCACAAGTCAAGACTAGACGCTAGAATTGTCCTAGGAAATCTGGGACATGATCATCATCATTATTTATTTATATAGCGCCAACAAATTTCGTAGTGCTTTGCAATTGGAGACTACATAGTAATAGACAATACTGGGTAACAAACATGTGGATGTTCTGTATATATAACGGGATGAGCTGTTCAGAATGGACAACTTTTGACACTAAATAATTTGTCCAGTGATACTCAGCTGGTTGCTGAAATTTGCCCATTTCACAAACCTACCCATGTGCGTTGATCATTTAGAAACTTGCAGCTTTACTTTTGCAGCATGTAATTTAATCTGTTGCTAATGATTGACAGATTATCAGAGGTCTGTAGATGATTACCTGTGTTCCATACTTCTTGACTGATGCATAATTTAGAGCAATACATACTTAAATACAATATTAAATAGGTTACTTTTGAATCTTTTCTTCCTGTGTGTCAGCACATATATTTAGGCCATAGACAGATTAAATTGTAGCCTTATGCAATATCTGCAGCAGTTTGGAAAGTGATCCTCTAACATTAACATTTAAAATAAAAAAGGCAGAAAAAGGCCAGGTCTCCAACCCACCTAGAGTGTATTCCGATCCACCCTGGCCATGCTCTCATTGCACAGATGCCACACTAGTGGTAGGTTGCTCCTCTCTACCAATGAAAATCTGAATTTTTTGTGACTGAGCAACATTTCATGCATTTCATGTTTCTCAGACTGTTTCACAAAAGGTGAACAGTTCTGGCAATATCATTTTGAATTCAGGTTTTGCCTTGACATTGCATGGAATGGCATTCCACATTTACAGTCTATGAATAGAGCTGGGGTGAAAATAATCAGTTCATTCTTGGTTAAGACTGTATACACAAGGCCAGATTTCACTGGAGAAACATGTAGGTAAATGCGGAATGGAGCATATATTTTGTGGAAGAATTTAAAAAAGGCAATCACCTTTAGCAACTATGGTGCCAACAGTGGTTAAATAGTGCTAGTGTCAGTCTGGCCCACCAAGATACCAGGCAAATCCCCAGTGGGCTCCAAAGAGCACCACTTCCTACCCTACAACTTCTTCTGACTTCCTCCTTCGCTCTACTTCCAATCTAAACAACTAAGAACAAATCTTCAGGACCCGAGGCAGACATGAGTTTAATACACAGGTCTGACAGTGCACTCCATGGATTGGCCATGCCATCTCAGGCAGCAGCTGTAGTCACCAAGAAGACCGAAGGAGCATTTCGCTAAGTAGAAGCCTAGCTTTTCCTCAGAACTTTGGTTAATATAAGGAACATATTTCACAGTCATTGTTTTGTATTGTTTGTTTTTCTCTGTTGAAGCTAAAGGTACATAATGGTCTGATCACCAGCACTACTAATCTATTGCAACGGGAATCTCAAATAAAGTATTGATAAAGCCATGGATCGCATCCCAGAAGGGAGCGATAATTGGACAAGTCCACCAGATATGTAGCATAGAACCCCTGTGGCCGCAATTCCGCCAGCAGTCCGGCGACGCGGAGGGGAACATTGCGTGAAGTCGAGTGGAGGTATAATACCAGCGATAGTAAATTTTATAGGATGTTTCTTTTAGTCTGGTCGATATAGAGCTTTTGGCTATCCCCAGTCTCATGTCCTCCCAGGCCTCCTCATCTGGCGGAGGGCCGAGATCTCTCTCCCACTCAACTTCGTGGGGGAGCTGAGGGTGAAGAGTGGAATTGAAAAAGATACTATAAAGTTGTGATATTATGCCCTTGGACATGGGGTGGTGTTTGCATAGGTTCTCAAATGGAGTGAGGGGACGCAGTATAGAATTGGGTGGCAGGGATCGCAAAAAATGGCTGATTTGAAAGAACTCAAAGGGGCTAAGCGTCCGGCCTGGGGAGTGAAACTGGAGCTCAGCTAGTGGAAGCCACTGGCCCTGTTTCGAGAAATCTGATGGAAATTTAAGGCCGGTCTGAGTCCAGAGACGGTGTCTCAATCTAGAGAGGCCGGGAGGGAATATGGGGTTAAACCAGATGGGGGTCAGGGGAGAGAGGGCAGATGTAAGCTTTAATTTGAAGGAGTAGGAATCCCAAATCTTAACGTCAAATTTAATGGTGGGTAGGAGTTTGGAGGGCAAGGGGCGGCGTTTAGGGGATAAACCCCAAAGTGGTGTCAGATCAGGGAGGGCAGTATGCGCCGCCTCTAGATCCAGCCATGACATGGAACCTGAGGGGGCATATGATGCAACAATTTGAGAGAAGTGAGAAGGTAGGTAGTACATCTTAATATCGGGTAGACCCCTCCCACCACCGGGAATAGGCTTCTTCAGGACAGCCACCGATACCCGTGGGGGCCTATGATTCCAAATAAACCCGAGTGAGGGCCTTCTGGATGTTGGATAGGAGGGTGGCAGGGACAGGAACTGGTAGGGTTTGGAAGAGGTACAGCCATTTGGGTATGATCATTTTTACTGCGATGATCCTACCCAGCCACGAGATAATAAGGCGGTTCCAGGAAGCCAAATCAGATTGCATTTTGGCGAAGAGAGGTGGGAAATTCTCTTGGTAGAGGAGGTCGTATCGGAATGTGAGGTAGACTCCCAGATATTTTATTTTTCTAGTCTGCCACTTGAATTTGAAAGAGGACCGTAACACTTCGGCCTCCTGGGGGGAGACATGGAGCAATAGGGCCTCTGATTTTGTATAATTTATTTTATAGCTAGATACGTCACCATAGGCCTGGAGAGCATTATACAGGTTAGGTAGGGAAATCGTTGGTTGGGAGAGTGAGAGCAGGACATCGTCCGCAAAAAGCGAAATTTTAGAGTTGATATCCCCCACCTGCACACCAGAAATATTAGGGTCATGGCGAATATGAGAGGCCAGTGGTTCAATCACCAGAGCAAAAATAAGGGGAGAGAGGACAACCCTGCCTCGTGCCATTTTGGATGGCTAACGGGTTTGAGGGTACCCCGTTGATCAAGACTTTAGCTGAGGGTGAGGAATATAGTGCCAGGACGCCAGTGAGGAAGTTGCCAGCGAAGCCAAAGGCCTCAAGAGCCGCGTTCATGAAACCCCAAGAGATCCTATTGAACGCTTTTTCAGCATCTAGAGAGGATTATAGTGGGAGATCTCCTGGTGTTTGCAATGTGTATGATATCAATGGCTCTTCTGGTGTTGTCCCTCGCCTGGCGGCCCGGAATAAATCCCACCTGGTCATAGTGGATCAGCGAGGGGAGAAATATGTTTAAACGATTTGCTAGGATCTTAGCGAAGATCTTTAGATCCAGGTTGAGAAGGGAGATGGGTCTGTAGCTGGAACAATGAAGTGGGTCCTTCCCATCTTTTGGGATCACTAGCAGATTTATTTTTTTCTAAGATTCAACTGTAGATCTGTTAAGATACAATTGTTTTCAAAGTATTGATCCAAACTTATATGTTGTCATATCCAAGGTAAACAAATATTAACAAATCCACCTGGAAGATAAAAATGACTGAAATGAGAAATACAGATTTTAAGCAGCAATCCAATGAAAAATTAACTGGGGCCGGATATAAAAATGATCTTGGTATTTATCATTTTTCCTTGCTTTGTTTCTTCAGGCTGCTGTCAAATATTTATAATTCTGCACAGTGTTGTGTGATTACCATGGCAACCACAGTCACAAGGCATATGATGTGAACAGAGAGTTTTTGGAATGCTCTGAGAGCTCTGTGGGCTTGGTGTTCTGCAAAATATGACCCTGCTCTCTGCCTCCCTGCTTACACATGACATGCTAAGAGCTGTGAGCCTGTGTATCTGTGTGACTGGCAGCCATACGGTGTGCCCTCCAGAGAGATTTTGAAAAGGAGATAATGAATTTTAGGCGCACAGCTAAGAAAAATGATCAGATACACGGTACTTAACTTGATTTTTAAAGTAAGAACAAACATTCTATGTGGATTTGCTGCTTTTATTTGAAGTAGTTTTTAACCTAAACATAAAAAATTACTATATGCTGCCTGTGAAGTACTAGCATTCACCCTGCAATCCTGTGAAAAGGCACTGCCTTCTCCTGCTCACAGTCTATGCAATGTTTGCAGTGTAAACATTGAGGGAAACCAGCCTAGAGCTTATATAGGATTGTGAGAGGTAGTGGGGATACAAACTATTACTTTATTAGTTACAGTCCACAGTTATTTCACACTTCGGGCCTGAGTCATTAAGGAGAGCAAAGCATAAAACAGGAGTAACTTTGCGCCTGGGCAAAACCATGTTGCATTGGAGGGGGGGGGGGGTAAACTTAAAAGTGGAGACAGATTTATAGTTGGGATAGGGCATGTCTTAGATCAACTTTAAATTTCAGTGCAAAAATAAAGCTATCATATATTTGTGTGCTAGATGAAAAAACAGCCAGTATTTAACTTATGTGCAAAAAAATAAACTAGTAACCTGCATTGTAACATGGTTTGTCCAGAAGCAAACTTACTCCTTTATTGCTTTGCTCTCCTTGATGACTCTCCATGTTTATGTTATGGTGGAGAGTCTCTCAAATTGTGTTTTTCTCTTTCATGACAATGTAACAAAGTTTTTTGTTTTATGCAATAAATTGCCATTTCACCTATAGATTACTGTAACTTATTGTTTTTTACATTTCCAAGGCAAAAAAATAATAATAATTCTGCCGAGATAGTATGAAGGATTTGGTGTAAAGCCCAGACGGAAGCCTTAATGATATGTATAAAGTGTTCAGTAACTCGTACAGAATGGCAAGTACAATAAAAAGATCTCCGATGCCAAACCTATTTTTACTGACAAAGCATATATGCAAATTGCTACAAGTAAAACTGTTTTCTTTTAAGAAGTCTGGTAAAAGGATTGTCCAGAATGTGGGAATCGGTTTACAATGTAATCCCAATTACAAATATTAAGGCTGTACTGGAGCCCTGGGATAAAAACATTTGTGGACATGTAATTGTATCTTTCTGCTGCTACCAGAACTAACCTAGGTAATATTGCACAGTGGCTGTTATATATGATTAGGTCTAAGAGGCTGGCTAAAATTCTGAAGCCCACTTAAACAAAAATTTGGGAGCCCAGGCCAGCTTATTATATTAATACTCTAAAGCAGAACAGCTTGTTTTCAAATGCCAGATTGCAATGTCAACAAGTGTATTTTTAACAGCACACTGGGGCAAAACATAATTTGTTTTGGCATTTGTTAGCAACATCATCATCATCCGCTCTAATGGGGCAGGGACTGATGTGAATGAGTTCTTTGTACAGCACTGCGGAATTAGTGGCACTATGTAAATAAATCCTCAGCTCCACTTGTACCTAAATACGGGTAGACATACGTGCAATTCCTCTCATATACCTGTATATGAGAGGCAAATGAAATGTGGTATTAGATTTCAATGAATTTACTAAAAAAAAAAATTGTTAACTTTATTCATTCAAATATATGTTTTTGTTATGGGCCTAGGTTGGAATCTGGGAACATGGGGACCTGCGTATGAAGTACCCAGTGTGGTCTCGCTATGGGAAGTTTTTGCAGCCTGTGGATGACGATCAGCATTTAACTGTGGCGACACTAGAGGAGCGACCATTCGTAATTGTGGAAGGTGTTGATCCGGCGACTGGAACCTGCATTAGAGACTCTGTGCCCTGCCGCAAACAGCTCAACAAGACTGACAAGTACAGTATATATTTAATATATGTATTTGAATATGAAACCTGTACAAGTGAAATATGGGTTATTAAAGCAAAGTTAGAAACTTAACAAAAGCTATTCATTTATGAAAATGATGTAACCTTCACAAATGCATGCGGGAACGTTATAGTAAGTTTAGATATTTTTAAAAATGCATGCGTCATTTAGGCCATGTAAGGAAAGCTAATTTTCTATGTCCCTTTACTGAAAATGTTCTCATTACTCTGTGTTGGAACTGTTGCTCTCTCTAAAAACACTAAGGTCAGGTAGATCCTGGAGGTTTTTTAGTCAATTATCAAGCTAATCGCCTGATCAACGACCGCTTGGCCACATATCGCGTTAGTGTGTATACTTACCCGATGAATGACAGTTGTTCCAAAGTGCCGATTGTCGTTTCATTTGGTTGGTGGTACTGTTTACTAATCTCGTTCCAATCTTGTAGTGTGTATGCACCCACGATCACAATCTGCATAGAGATTATAGACTCATGGGCTTTTCAGTTTTCAATCGACCCCGGCAATGAACATGTCCTGGTGACTAAATGTAGAGAGTGCTGTAGATAGAATAATTCATTTGTTCATTCTGCGACTGAATATTTTGTTTTAGAGTCACAGAAGCTAACTAAATTTGTTATGACAGGTAGATAGCTATAACAAGGCGGTTTATCAGTGTGACAGGAATGAATGAATGAATGAATATTGTGCTGTCATTCTCTAAATGACTTTAGGACCAGATAAAGAGCACAGGTCTGAAGGTAAATCGTGTGTAATGTGTATGCATGAATTGCCCAACCAGTCGGACCTTCAGGTAGGTACAATTATTGTTGATAACAGATTGGTCGAAAAATTCTCCAGTGTGTACCAAGCCTAAACTGCTTAAAGATCTCTATAGATAAAAACAGCAACAGTGCTAAGAGGAAGTAACAATTATTCAATATAAAGACACACCAGGGATACCTGAATGTTTGAATTAGCTTAGTTCTAATCTTAATAATATAAAAATAGACCATATGATATTTTTGTAGCCTTGCTTACGTTTCCATATACTCTTCCTTTCCCTCTACTGTGCCATTGTACTTTCTTTTTCTTTCATCTTGTTCTAAAATTGTGTGTTTTTAATTTATCCCATTTATACGCCTGTTAAAGTTGCAGTGCGGAGCAGATGTGACTTTCTTTAAATCTGCATTAGCTATTGTATATGGAAGATTATCTAAATTAGGAAAAATACACTTTTCCTTAATCCTATGATTAAGTAACTGTTTCACATATTGCAACAAACTCAGTTATTTACCCCGAAAATGTATTTGACTAGTTCTCTTGGGTATAGGGATAATAAAGCTAGTATTCTATATAAGGTTTGAGGCAGCTAGAGAGCTCAAGAACGGAGGTGTATGTTTTAATTGACCATATGTTTATGATCCACCACCACTGTACCCATGTGGATACATTTTTAGTTTAATGGATCATTTTAGGATTTTGGAACTTCCTTCATTCTTTAAGACATTCAGAGAGACTAATACAGAGTGTTAGACAAAATGTGTGGCACGTTTTAGGTATGATGTGGAGGGGCTTAGCGAAGGAATGGTTTTTTTTTGCTTTTTAAACTTTTTATTAACTCTTAACATTTTTTTTTAATCTTTTTTATTACTATAAACAGATTTAATTAACACTTTCTGATGTATTTTCCCTGCACATTAGCAATATATTAACATTGTATCTAAAGCTACTCTAGGATTTAAGTTACTCTGGACCTTATATTATTAATAGTAGCAGGGGTCCACTCAGAACCTCACATACGTTTCTATAGGTGCTGAAAGAAGAAATTAACTCAGTCTGTGCATCTCTTCACTGTATAACCTCAATACTGTGGGAGTGGGAGATTCAAACCCACAAAGCTTCTAGCTACATGTTAAATAAAAATCTATAAAAAAATAATAAAAGTAAAATAAATAAAGTTTACCATAAAATTCTCTGAAGATTCTTAGAATATTTCACCTCTACAGTGGAGATTTCCATAGTCATTATTTAGTGGTCTAACATTAGACTGAAGTTTTTCTACTTTCACCAACTGTGCAAACAAGTTGCTAGGTTTATTACCATATTTCTGGAATTTAAATAGTATATAGAATATTAACACCTCTTAGTGCAGCCTTTGACAGTATCCCAAAATAATATAGGATCATCAGTGTTGCTGATGGTCCAAGAAGGACATCCAGCTACAATCTAAACATCCCTTCATCTTATTGGATATCTAACTGGAAATCACTGAGTAACCTTCTCCATTAAACACAATGGGCCTGATTCATTAAGGAAAGTTAAGCATAAGAAAGTAAGGCAAAACCATGTTGCATTGAAGGGGGAGGTAAATTTAAAATGTAGGGACAGATTTATATTTGTGGTAGGGCATGTTCTAGATCAACATTAAATTTCAGTGTACAAATAAGCTATCAAGTATTAGTGTGCTACATGAAAAAACAGATAGTATTTTCCTTATGTGCAAAATATTAAACTCATTTTCACCCTTTGCATTGCAACATGGTTTTGTCCAGAAAACTTGAGTAAGACATCTTACTCAATTTTGTGCTTAACTTTCCCTAATGAATCAGGCCCAATGAAAAACCACACTAAGGGATGACCTGAGATCTACCAAAAGACAATCTAAAAAGTATAATGAACCAAGGGTGTTATAGAGGCATGAATAATCCCTATGGTGAGAGGTTTAGTTCTCAAACATTCTCAAACTGCAGCTGTGTGCTAATATACTCAATACAAGCTTTAGGTCTTTTCTAATTATCTGCCTATCTAAAACTTTATTATCTATAATATAAAAAAATGTCACCCATGACAATTTATTGAGTTAATTTATTATTGTTCATTTTATATATAGTGCCACCACATTATGTAGCGCTGTACCGAGAATATTTGTTACTCACATCAGTACCTGCCCCATTGGAGCTTACAATCTAAATTCCTTAATGTACAAGAGCACACACATATTAGGGTCCATTTTAGTCAACAACCAGTTAACATACTGGACATACTGATAACCTACCAGTATGTCTTGAATATGGGAGGAAACCGGGGAACTTGAAGGAAACCCACACAAGAACAGGGAGGATATATAATCTATACACAGACAAGGGACGTGTCGGGAATCAAGCTCATGACCCCAGAGCTGTGAGGCAGCAATCTAACCAGT